>NC_084820.1:32646149-32689649 GCF_958449725.1 Rosa rugosa
CAGATTTTTGGCAAAGGAAGTTTTGGGTTTTGTTTTGTGGTTTTTGCTTTTTTGGCTAGAGTCGTGCTGATAACGTGTTTAAGTATATTGGTATTGAGAGAGATTGATGAGAGAAGTGTATTTCATTATAGAGAATAGGAGCCCTATATATAGGGATTACAAAGTGCATAATCTAAGAGTACAAGGATTCCTTATCTAACTTGGAGTAGGAAACCTCTCCTATTACAACTATAGAACTTATCCTAGTTTGACTAGGCACACTAAGTGTCAATATCCTTCAACAATATTGTTGTTTTGGTGTAGTGCTATGCGTATGTATATTTCTGAAAAGAATAAGCAGAGTCGGAGTTCAGTCCATTGGAAAAATTTGGCTGTAAGTTACACCACTTGTGGTTTTCAAAAAACAGTTTTCCATGCCAAGTTTTCACTTGTTAATTCATTTGCTTGTGTTTAGGGCATTCCTCCCCAACCTAGCAACAAGGAGTGCGGGTACTTTATCATGCGATACATGAGAGATATCATTGAGGATAAAGACATGTCATTGTTTCCTTCCAAGGTATCAACATATATAGCTATAAATAGTCACTTGACTCAATTTCTATTAAGTGTGTTATTATATCTATGCCTTATTCACCAAAATGATTAACTGATCCTTTTGATATAATTAACTGATTTCAGTGGGAGAGGAGAGGCAGTAGCCAATACACCCAGGTAGATATTGATCAAGTGCGAAATGAGTGGGGGAAGTTTGTTGTCAACACATATGTGCACGAGTCATGAAGTAGCACACTTGTTGCTGGTACATTTTAGATAAGGAAAGCATCTTTTTTGTGCTTCTCTGCTGGTACATTGTCATGCACCATGTGTGGCATATTTTGGAACCATATATGTGTATCAGCTTTTTGATGTCCCGAGTAGATGGGCATGCACTAGAATGCTTTTCTTGTGTAAAATGTTGGTTTCAATGATTGGGAAATGCATCCCTTTTGCTTTTGAAGTTTAAAGTAATGGTTATATGAATCATTTGATGGTTTGCAATGTTTATATTTGATACAGTACTGTTCATTTTGTAAATAGACCAAATGAATGCACAATCTAATTCAGGAATGGAATGTTCAAATGATCACACAACAGACCAAAGCTAATGATCACTGCGTGTTGTCTGAATGACCAAAAATGGGAGAAAAACACATTGTAATCAATATATCACACATCAGTTTTTAACGAATCAGTGTCTTCTGATTAATACTCAGACAACAGAATTAATTGAACTCTGTTGTCTTAATAGCTAATCACACAACAGAATTAATTGAACTCTGTTGTCCTACAAGTTAATCACACAACAGAAGCAATTGAACTCTGTTGTCCTAAATTTAATCACACAACAGATATAGTCTAAGAACTGAAGTTTGAAGAGCAATTAGACAACAGACAAAATAAAAAAATGTTGTCTGACATGATTAACATACAACGGTTGCAAACTGGCACTGTTGTCTGAAGACGCCCCTAAACTGCTGCGCGCTTGGCATCTGCCGAGCCATCTGCCGAGCTATCAAACAACAGTTATAACACATACCTGTTGTCTGTGTGTTTATCACACAACTGTGTTCCACCGTTGTCTGATTTTTAATCAGACAACGGCTCACTCTACAACGGTTATACATCAAATCACACAACGGTTTTTTGCCGTTGTCTGATAACAAAATTGGTGTAGTGTTAATGAACATTATGTTCTCACACACCATTAAAGAGCAGAACAAAAATGTATGAATTTACTGATAAACAGTTCAAAAGATCAACAATATTCGATGATCAATCTACTCTGACACCCTGTCGATGGCATATATACTCTCGATGAATTCATGTTTGTATGACAACTAAGACATTAATATCAATTAGGTCAAATTCTCCCCTCAATGGATCTTTCGAAAAATCAAACAAAACCAAATCATCAATGATTTATAATATCTTGCCTCAGCTTACTATTACATGCTAATATTAAATGGGAGATTTCTTTTGTTGTGGAAAGATAGGAGTGATGGAAGAGAAAGAGAATGATACATACATGGCTAGAGAAGGCATAGAAAGTCCGAGTTTAGATGTATTGGGTAGAAACTTCAGAGAGCAAGCAATTCAGAGCTATAAAGATATTGATCTTTTCTTATCAACATTACTCTCCTAGCTAGTCTGTTTAGGTGACATCACTTGATCTAGCTACAAATTATTTGTTTAATCAAAACCTGCCTCGTTTCTAATTATTACTACTTTGTTTTTGATGTGAGATGATGATGGTTCATCCGACAAGGAACCTTAATTGAGTTGAAGAAGCAATTTTTTGTATCAGGTTAATAATGTTAAACCCTAATAATGTTAAGGGTTTTCCTTTTTCTCTCTCACTAAAGTCAAAATTTGAGAACCCTTTCAGGAGTAAAACTTGTACAGACAGAAAAATGAGGTCAGAGGGGGGAGAAAAAAAAATGTTCTCAAAATTCTTGATCGTCCTTGTTGCTTTGACTTAAGTACGGGCAAATTATAATATGTGGTTAGAGCATCTCCAACAGACTAGCTAAATTCAATTTTTAGCTATATATAACTATTTTTAAAGCAAAAATCAACTCCAACAGACTAGCTATACCCAAGTTAAATTTAGCTTTAGCTAAAATGGCTAGCTATATTTAGCTAAAGAATCTTGCATAGCTAAAGCAAAAGTTATATTTCTCTCTCCTCTTTTGTCCACATGTCAGTTTACAATTCGATAAAATTTAGTATATTATTTAGAAATAGCTACTACTGCTGAAGCAACATTGTTAAATCAATAGTTATATTTCACATATTTAGCTAAATTTAACTAAAAAGTAATTCCTACTATAGGAGATGCTCTTACTACGAGTTAGTTTAACAGAGCTCCATCGCTTAAGTAACAAGAAAAACATATACCTAATTATTAATATGTTGTGCTTTACTACGAGTTAGTTTAACATAGCTAGATCGCTTAAGTAACAAGAAAAACATATATATAATTATTCTTTTTTTTTTTTTTTGAAGGGAAAGACGAGAAGCTTTATTAATGAAAACTAATTGTTACAAAGGATTTCATCAAGTGCTGGAGGGACATCCCCACTCCAAGAAACTTGCAACCCTGAAATAAGAGCACTACTAGCTAGCCTATGAGCAATCTTATTAGATTCCCTATAAACATGACAAAAGAAAGAACCCGCCAAAGAGGTCAAAGCCAGAGAGATATCATCAATAACTCTCCCAATCACAGAAGTATCCTCACCCTCTGCTTGAATAGCTTGGACCAACTGTAAGCAGTCAGTTTCAATAGTAACAGGTGACAAATGAAACTCTAAAGCTATCTGGTAAGCCAAATGACCAGCCAAAGCCTCCACCATATAAGGAGAAGTCACATTATCACAACGACAACAAGCACCAGCTACCAAATCACCCAAAGAATCACAGACTACAACACCAAGTCCTCCCCTATGCAGATTCACGTCAAAAGCACCATCAACATTGGCTTTTAGCCAACCAACTGAAGGAGGTGACCAAGGTTTGATCTGCCTACCTAATTTAACTCTGCTGTTCACACTAACCGCCTTGAAGCTATGAAAAAAAGACATCACTTGGAATTGAACTTGAGCTGGAGAATGAAACTTCCCAGACCAAACTCTCTGATTTCTTTCCTTCCAAACTCCCCAAATAAGCATAAGCAATAAATCAAAATCCTCATGTGACAAGCAAGACAGACAGAAACTCAACCAATCAATAATAGAGCTCACCGGTGCCGCCATAACTGGTTGTAGAGAAGGGAATAGAACGAAAAGGTCTTTCACAAATGCACACTCCCTGCTAATATGAGCAATAGACTCCTCTGCATCATTGCAGAAATAACAACCATCCTGGAGGTAAACTCTACGATCTCTAAGCTGAGAAACAATAGGTAAAATTGAAGCACAAGCTTTCCAAATGTGAACCTTAATTTTACCTGGAATCTTGGCTGCCCAAATGCATTTCCAGATAGGAGTGGACTCCATAAAACTAGAGCTAGCCGCGACATTAGGCACTTTTGGTTGTAAACCTTCCTTTCAAATCATAATGTCAAACCAATCTATCTGCTACATGATTAGAGCTAAGAGGAATAGAAAGAATTAGAGATGCATCACCCTCATCAAAATTAGCCGCAATCAAATCTCTATCCCACTGTCCATAACGCAATAGCTCACTAACTGAAACCAAGGCAGAATTGCCATACCATACAGGACGAAACAGAACTGGTCTAGGGAGCCATGCATCCTCCCAAATCCTGATCATAGCACCATCGCCAACCTGCCACCTCACTCCACGCTTGAGAGTTGGCTGCGCAGTGTAAATACCCCTCCAGCAAGCTGAAGGAGAACGAGCTATCGGAGCAGATAGAAAATCACTATGAGGAAAGTAACGAGCTTTAAACAACCTTCCAACCAAAGAACTAGGATTACTCAAAATTCTCCAGCCCTGCTTGGCTAGTAGAGCCAAATTATGCGCATACAAGTCCTGAAACCCCATCCCTCTTTCATCCTTGGGCCTACACAGGCGTTCTCAAGATATCCAGTGAATTTTCCGGTTATCTGGTTTACTCCCCCACCAAAAACGTGCACACATCTGATGAAGAGAGTCACAAAAGTTCTTCGGTCACAAAAAACAACTCATAGCATAAGAGGGAAGAGCCTGAGCCACAACCTTTATCAACAAATCCTTACTAGAACCGCTTAGTAATTGGCCTTGCCAACCTGCCAACTTCTTGCTCAAACTTTCTTTGATATAAGAAAAAGGTTCAGTTCTGTTGCGCCCCAAATAGGTAGGGAGGCCCAAATATTTCTCATGTTTGGCTTCAATACGTGTAGATACCTCTACTAGCAAGGCTAGTTTGCTATCTCACCAAGCATAAGTAACACCCTCTTTGGGACACCCACAAGCCATGGTAAGGCCCAACCGCTACTTGCATCTTGTAGCCCTATGTTCAAGCTACGCTACGGTATCCGGAAGTCGCAAATCCGCCGCCAGGAAGCCACCTTTTCAGCCTTGCCAAGTTGCCTCCGCAACTAGGCATTTTTATACTAGAATAGTTGTTTGCTTGTCCCACATCGAAAACCATGTAAAGGAAGAGCACTCCTTCACTTATAAAAGGAACTCTCCTCCCACTTAAACACCATTCATTCCATATCCAACTCTCCATTACATACTTTGTAATCCCCCTTTGCGCCGCAAGGCTCAACACACTAGTACAACATTCAGGTGGACGTGGGAGCTCATGCGGAGGCGAACCACTATACATCTCGTGTCAACTCTCTCTCTCTCTCTATCTCTCTCTCTCTCTAAAGCTAACTAGAGATCCCACGGATCACTAACATTAACATTGGCGCCGTCTGTGGGAAGCCGTCACACAAAGGCTTCGTCACACTTACCATTGAGTTAAGACATCTCAACATATCCTTAGCGGCCAAGTCATCTCAACATATCCTTAGCGTTGGGTTAACTTGTCTTAACTTGTCTCAACATCTCAACTTGTGCCATCAGCCAAGTCAACGCCGACCATGGCTGGTCAGCGCCCGGCGGAGTCGGTCAACGCCCGGCGGAGTCGGTCAACGCCCATCATGGCTTGATAAACTTTTGATCTCCGTTGACCATGGCGGGTCAACGCCCAACTTAAGAGTCAACGCCCAACAGGGTATGAAGATGACGATCTGCTCCGCTGCACAGGTCTGATCAACATCACCGCCGCTCCGCAGCTCCTCTTCGGAGTCCTCCGCCGAGTTCCAGGTCCGCTGCACCCCAGCTCCGCTGAACTCCGAGCCTCCGCCTAGCTCCAAGTCAAAGCAATCTCCGCTGACCACGCTTTGCTCCACCAGCGGCTAACCTCATCACCACCGAGCGACACCGCTGGAAGTTCACCGCCGAACTTCGAGCTTCACCGCCGGGATGCACCACTGGCAGCCACTTCCGCTGAACTTCACCAGCCAAGCAATAAACCGCTAGCAATCATCCGCCAAGCTTCATCGGCGGCCCCGCTAAGCTTACCATTGAGCTTCCCCTGCTAAACTCCTTAGCAGCAAGCACAAGGGCAGTCCGCCCAGCAGGCACCGCCAAACAAGCTTCCTCTCTCCCATCAAGCGCCTGCAACTTCACCACCATCGCCAGCGGATTGAGACACCGCCAGGTGGCAGCACCGCCAATCTCCAGCGGAAACTCATCCAGACCCCGCTAGCCAACTCCGCCGAGCCCCGAGCTCCGCTCCGCTGGACTGTCTCCGCTCCGCCAGACTGTCTTCGCTAGCTTGCCTCCGCCGGCCATGGACAGAGCACCGCTGACAGGCTCCGCCGACCAAATCGAGCTCCCACTACAACAAATATGGACTTTAGTGACCAAATCATAGTGACCAACCCATAATTGGTCATTAATAGAATGGAATTAATGACCAACATTACTATTTGGTCACTAAAATAGTTAGGGCTAAATTTTTTCTAACTCCCGCTCAATTATTTTATCTTAGTGACCAAATCTATAATTAATAGTGACCAGCTTATGTTCGGCCACTACAAACTTAATGACACTTGTAGGGAAACGTTGTCGTTTTGAACTTAGTGACCAACTATTTTTCATTTTCCTTGGTAAATTTTCAAGCGGCAAGTTTTCAGAGTCGAAAAATTTCGCGGTCTCCAAAAAGTTATAGGCGCGCTTCCAATTCTTGAATGAAAGATGGATATTGTGATATCCATCTTGTTCTTCTCTCACTTCGACTCTGACTCCAAGTCCAACTCAAATCTTCTCCGACTCATACCCATCGACTCTGACTCCGACTCAGATCTTCTCCTCTGCTCCTGTTGCCTTCTCCACTACTCCTATTGTAAGTATCTGTTTCACGAGGCTTGTCGAAAACTGATTCCACTCCATGGTTGAGCTATTGACTATGGGTTTTGTTTTTTTGGCAATCAAATTGACTTTGGGGTTTGAATAGAGAGGTTTCATGAAGCAATTTGGTACTTGAGTTAATTTTAGGGTTATGAATGTTTGGGTTTTGATTTGGTTTGATTTTCCTTATTTCTAATTTTTATTGATCAGGTTGCTTTTCATATATCTATTTCAAGGATTACCTGGAGACGACGAAGAAGGATTGACAAATAAACGATTGGCTTTTCGTATTTCTGGGTCTGGTAAGAAGTTGCCAGTAGACAGTAGTTCGATTTTTTTTTCCCATATAACTTGACTTTCTATGGCTGTGTTCTTTTGTATTATCACTTCTATATATTGTGGATTTTAGGAAGTTTAGGAGTTGATTTTGCGATTAACTTGTATTCTGAATTATTTGCTTTACTCTTAAACGATATCCAAAGGGGGTTTGGTTTCAAGCGTGAGTTCTTCTTTGACAGCAATCCTTTTTTTCAACATCCTGTCTTAACAAAGACTTATGACATGATTGACGAGGATTTACCCATTTTAAGAAAAGCAATAGGGTAAGTTTCATCTCTCGCTTGTCTACATATGTTAAGTAATCTGGTTTGCTAAGTTATAATTATGTTATGAGCAGAAAGGCAACTGCATGGTTCTTTGTATCTACTTAACAATAACTTGGTTGAAACTTGTGCTTTGTAGGACTGAGATAGAATGGTATAGCAGAACACGTTTGACACCAAATCTCAATGAGAAGAGGCTTTATGAGGGCACTAACAATTGGGGAAGTTTCTTTAACTTTTTCAGTCCACCCCAAGTCCCCAGAGTTATAGATGGAAAAGCGGTAAGATTGTCTTCTTTACTTTTGTTATTTGACTCTGTGGTTTCTTATTTATTCTTATTGGGTGAGCTCATGATACATGCATGTGTTCTTTAAATTCCCAAATTCTGTGTTCGTTTGATGTTTGGACCTTTATACTGAGTAACTGAGATATTCCTCTTTTTTCTTTTCTTATGTTCTTGACATTGTTCTTTACAGGTCAACCATTCGAGAGGTCATTCCCCATGCTGTGTCATGGTTTGCAAAAAAGTAAAGAGAACCTTTTTTCTCCTTTAATATTTAATAGGCTCATCATCCTCTCTCTCTCTCTCTCTCAATTTTTATTGTATTTATTTTATAGTGGACCAACTTCTGCCACCTCTCTCCTCGGTAGTTCGCCTATCAGAATATCCAATCTTGCCTCTGGAGGAGTTCTCAACGACCAGGCAGTGCTAGTGCGCACTTTCAATGCTAGTAACCTAATTACATATTTAAAAAAAAGACTGATATTTCGATATTGTTGGCTTATCACCATTAGCTTTCCATTCCCCTATTTGCGGTTTACATGTTTGATTAGTTCGGGGTTTTGGTATTTGCGCGGGATAAGATGCAGATTTTAGATGGACAGGACTCTGTGATCCTGAGGAGCCTTGGACATATCCAGGCATGATTATCACTATCTTGATTGGTCAAATTTTTTATGTTCTTAATGCTTCATTATTTGGAGCACTGTTATTGTTGATTTGTGGTTTATATGTTATTTTAAGTCAGTATCTTGGCTCAAATTTTGGTAGTTCAGACTTTAGTATTTACAACTCTGTTTTTTGGTTGTTAAATAACTGTTATTTTTATTCAACTCAATATATTTGGTCTTATTTCAAATTGTTTAATACTAGATACCAACAGGAATGCCACTAATGAAATGATTGTTATTGAGTTATAAAAACTATTTGATGAAGTAGTTAAATATTTCAATTTGTTTAATACATGAGACTTGATTTTTGAACTTTCAGAGGAAACTTGATAAACTGGAGGAAGAGTTTTTCAAAAAGAGAGGAGCACTTAGAGCCAAGTATGAAGAATTGTATGAACATCTCTACAACAAGGTATCATACATGGTGATCTACATAATTATACATATGTATTAAGAAACCTTCTCTATTTGTCTTTTAGAATTTTAGTGTCTTAGGCGGATCAATCAGCCTGTCACTTTTTCACCCATTTTGACACTGGTTGATGAGCTTAGGTTGTAGAAACTATCACCCAAACTGGAAATTTAAAAACTACATCGATCTCTCGCTGATTATCCCTGCTTGCCAATTGATCTGTGAGTGCATGTGCATTCATATGCTAGGAAGCTCATGCTTTGTATCTTTATGTGCATATTTAATTTCTATGGTCATACTCTCCTAAGTTCTTTCAGATCAGTTATTTTTTTTAATCTCTATGCGGGTGTATCTCAAATTCAGTTGGATGTTCCTGATTCCTCTTTTTTTTTTCTTTTTTTTTCTCTCTCTCATTTTGGTTATGTTCAGTTGGATGTTCTCTTAACCCATGGTCTTCTACAGTTATTATGATACTTTTTTTCCTACTGTTTTTTGTGTGCAAGTTCAGATAATGTCTGATTAATTTTGATCTGATTCATTTTACATATGCAGCAAATCATGCTCAAGTGAGGGAGGCAAATCAAGGTAGATCAAGCAGAAAGACAAGCAATGCAACTTGTAGAGTGAGTTGATGGCTGCAAAGTCTACTGCAGCTCAGCAATGAGGAGTTAGAGATAGTCAAAGCTGGCGCCTCTCAACAAAATGAAGAGTTAGAGGCAGTGAAGGCTAGAGCCACTGCACAAAATGAAGAGTTGGAGGCACTAAAGGCAAGACAAAATCATACTGACATACTTTTACTTAAATTGACGGCGCAGTTATCCTCTCAAAACTGATGGTATGCATACATGATTCATTTGTGCTGTTGCAATTATATTATATCAAGGAAATATAATTAGTGTATATAGTGAATACTAGGCCTTTCTTAGATGCAGGTCTTACCTACATTAGGATGAAGATTATAACTTGTTGTATATGTTTTGTTATATTCCAGATTGGTCTAACCTTCAAAAAAGTACATCTTGCAAACTACCATTGAAGGCTTATTGAACTTCTAGGAAGACTTGTATGTATTTCAATTTATTTTGAAATTGCTATTAAGGATGGATATTGACATTTGTATATTTTGGATTTGCAAATTTAATTAGTATTTCAGGATAAAGATACATGCCTTATATTGTATTAATATTGATATATAACTGGTTTTTGAGTAAATTTGATTTTGTGGTGTTGGAGTATTGAAGGCTACTTTGATTTGTATTGACGCACTAAATGATCAGGTTTGTTTTAACAACCAGGAAAAATTGCCAATTTAGTTACTAAAGTACCAATGATCTAGCAATATGGTCACTAAAAGCATGTCAATGAATGGTTTTCAATGACCAAATTTTGCAATTCAGTGACCATTGGTAACACCTTTAGTGATGAATCTGTAGGTCACTAATGCTATTATTATTTGTGACCATAAGACCGTGGTCACTAAAGACATTTTGAATTAGTGACTGTAAAATCGTGGTCACTAAAGACATTTTGAATTAGTGACCAACTTACATTTGTTGGTCACTAAATAGAATTAGTGAGGGACCTATAGTGACCACCCAAATTTGGTCACTAACCATATTTAGTGACCAGATTTGTTAGTTTCAGTGACCAATGTAGTGGTCATTAATACCCAGATTTGTTGTAGTGTCCGCTCCGCCGAGCATCCTCCGTTAGCCAAGGCTCCGCTCCGCTGGCCAACCCCCGCTAGCAAAAGGCCGACACGAGCCTCCGCTGCCCCTCCAGGAGCCAAAGCTGGACTGTTCACCGCCGAACTTCTCCTCCGCTGGACTGTTCACCGCCGAACTCCATCTCCGCTGAGCATCCCCCACCTGGTCTGGGCACCCATGGAGATCATCTGTTCACCATGGCCACCACCATTCCATCTTCGATCATCCTCTCCGCAGGTGCTCCGCTCCGCCGAGCTTCAACGCTGGCCAAACCTCCGCTCCGCCAGGCAAAGCTTCCGCCAGCCAATCCTTCCGCCGGCGAGTCCTCCACCAGAGGGATCACAACCGCCACCAGCCTCTTCTGGAACGCTACCGCTAGCACCAGCACCGGCCGTCACCTCAGCACCGCCAACTGTAGCCTCGCTGAGCTCTGAGACACCGCCGGCCAACTTCAACGGCAAGGCACAACTCTGCCTACCCCAGGCCTCTGCCCAACTTCGAAGTCCCGCCCAACTTCGACATCGAAACACCGCATCCGCCAGATAAGTCACTATATCTTATCTTTTACGCTCTTTCAATTTGAGCTACTGCCATGCCAATACCATGCTTTTACTACTTCTAAGCATGCTTATAGAATATCACACTTGATATATCTTTACATGCTTCCATAACTTTTAAGCATGCCTACAACATTTCGTAAATTTGGCAACATTTTCTAGGTCTCACATGCTAGATATGTCATGCTTCACATACCGATCTCAATGATCCTTTAGCATATCTACAAAAATGCAAAAATGATATTAGCATCCACATTACAAGTACATGCTATACACATATGCCATGCTTCTATTTTAATTGCAACCCAATTAAATAGACATGGGACATTCGAACAAAATATTATTACTTGCTCTATGTGTTTATAGTTTTTCATAACGCCTCATAATGACAATAACCGCTACGCGGCATTGCAGTCAAGTTTCTCCTCCGAGAAATAGCGAAGGGACTAGTTAACACAGCCCACGGCAGCCATTGATCCGGCAGTTAACCCCGACGCTTGGGTACCAAAGATTGGGCTCGCTACCCAACACCCTCTGCTCCGTGCAGCTCCCCCTCAACAAACAATTTACCGACCTTCCGGAGGTCCGTCGTGGCTGGGGAGTGGGGGACTCCCTGGCGGGCCTAGCAGGGGCCCACTGAAAGGGCAAAAGCGTTCGCTCCAACCAATTCTAGATGGACGACGCACTCGCACTAATTATGCTTGATATACGGCACAAAGCTACGCTTTGATATCAACCCGCAAGAACACCCTCCTTGACTGGGGACTTCGGGGACTTATACATACAGCCCAGCATAATTAGCAACGGCAACGCTCATGCCTCAGGGCATCACCATCGAGCTACCCTTTAATGCCTCATGACAACACCGAGCTCCGAGCTCGTGCTTCAGCGGCACCGCCGAGCTTTCACGCTCTCGCCTCAGCGGCAACCCTTGAGCTTCCGCTCACGAGCTTTCCGCTCATGCCTTCGCGGCACCCTTGAGCTCACCGCTCACGCCTTCCCGGCATCACGAGCTTCCACTCACGGGCTTCCGCTCACGCCTTCCCGGCAACCCTTGAGCTTCCGCTCACGAGCTTTCCACTCATGCCTTCGCTGCACCCTTGAGCTTCCGCTCACGAGCTCACCGCTCATGCCTTCCCGGCAACCCTTGAGCTTCCGCTCATGCCTTCCCGGCACCCACGAGCTTCCCGCTCATGCCTTCCCGGCACCCCGAGCTTCTGCTCATGCCTTCCCGGCAACCCACGAGCTTTCGCTCACGCGTTCCCGGCACCCCGAGCTTCCGCTCATGCCTTCCCGGCACCCCGAGCTTCCGCTTATGTCTTCCCGGCAACCCACGAGCTTCCCGCTCATGCCTTCCCGGCACCCCGAGCTTCCGTTCACGAGCTTCCCGCTCATGCCTTCCCGGCACCCCGAGCTTCCGCTCATGCCTTCCCGGCAACCCACGAGCTTCCGCTCACGCCTTCCCGGCACCCCGAGCTTCCGCTCATGCCTTCCCGGCAACCCTTGAGCTTCCTGCTCACGAGCTTCCCGCTCATGCCTTCCCGGCACCCCAAGCTTCCGCTCATGCCTCCCCGGCAACCCTTGAGCTTCCCGCTCATGCCTTCCCGGCAACCCCGACTTTCCCGCTCACGAGCTTTCCGCTCATGCCTTCCCGGCAATCCTCGAGCTTTACGCTCATGTCTACTCGACACACCACACGTTAATGGAACATTGAATTTTTCTACCATTTGTCATTTAGCAACCGCGACAAATCAAATTCTTTTCGCGTTCCATTAATACGACCGAAAACCAAACAGACACAAACCGTACGCGCGGTCATCGTTCATAAGTTACAAAAGCATACCTTCGCGGCGCTCATGCAACTTGCATCTCACGAGCATAACCCCGTCAAACTCGACCTCGTTCGTCTCCTTGCGCGCGTCACACATTTATCATATGCAATCCATATGCTCACACGACCATGTATCACGCACCTCGTACATTCGTATATGCCAAACGCATATCAGTGCAACTCACATTTGTTGCCCAGTGCAACAAGCATTCTACATATGCCTATTTTTTGTCTTTGTTGTGCAGGTTAATGAGTCCCTTCTTGCTTACGGAGTTCGGGGACTTGTAGGGGCTCTGTGCCGCCCGGTTACTTATGCTTGATGACTTCGTGGTTATAACTCCCCAAACAAGAAGCTCCTCTTACTTGGGGACTTCGGGTACTTCGGGGACTTGTAGATACCTCTACTAGCAAGGCTAGTTTGCTATCTCACCAAGCATAAGTAACACCCTCTTTGGGACACCCACAAGCCATGGTGAGGCCCAACCGCTACTTGCATCTTGTAGCCCTATGTTCAAGCTACGCTACGGTATCCGAAAGTCGCAAATCCGCCGCCGGGAAGCCACCTTTCCAGCCTTGCCAAGTTGCCTCCGCAACTAGGCATTTCTATACTAGAATAGTTGTTTGCTTGTCCCACATCGAAAACCATGTGAAGGAAGAGCACTCCTTCACTTATAAAAGGAACTCTCCTCCCACTTAAACACTATTCATTCCATATCCAACACTTCATTACATACTTTGTAATCCCCATTTGCGCCGCAAGGCTCAACACACTAGTACAACATTCAAGTGGACGTAGTCTCCCGCTCATGCGGAGGCGAACCACTATACATCTCGTGTCAACTCTCTCTCTCTCTCTCTATCTCTCTCTCTCTCTAAAGCTAACTAGAGATCCCACGGATCACTAACGTTAACAATACGAATTCCCAGAAAACCAGCCATAGCCTGTTTGTCTGCCTCTGGAACTTTCTTGCTGAAAACAATACTGCTTTTAGAAAAATTAATCTGTTGACCATCCGCCAACTCGTAATCATCCAACACCTTCTTAATATGAAAACACTCAGCTATGCGAGCTCTGCCAAACAACAAGCTGTCATCTGCAAATAATAGATGATGAATAACAGGCGCATCTTCGCAGACACTAATACTCCCCCACCAAAAACGTGCACACATCTGATGAAGAGAGTCACAAAAGTCCTTCGGTAACAAAAAAAAACTCATAGCATAAGAGGGAAGAACCTGAGCCACAACCCTTATCAACAAATCCTTACTAGAACCGCTTAGTAATTGGCCTTGCCAACCTGCCAACTTCTTGCTCAAACTTTCTTTGATATAAGAAAAAGGTTCAGTTCTGTTGCGCCCCAAATAGGTAGGGAGGCCCAAATATTTCTCATGTTTGGCTTCAATACGAATTCCCAGAAAACCAGCCATAGCCTGTTTGTCTGCCTCTGGAACTTTCTTGCTGAAAACAATACTGCTTTTAGAAAAATTAATCTGTTGACCATCCGCCAACTCGTAATCATCCAACACCTTCTTAATATGAAAACACTCAGCTATGCGAGCTCTGCCAAACAACAAGCTGTCATCTGCAAATAATAGATGATGAATAACAGGCGCATCTTCGCAGACACTAATACCTTGCAACTCCCCATTCAATACTTTACGCTCTAATAAAGCAGAAAATACTTCAGCACAAAGTAAGAAAAGGTAAGGTGATAGTGGATCCCCTTGACGGAGTCCCCATAAAGTAATGCATATCTAACTGTAGAGACACATTGCATAATCAATGCAACCCAAGATTCATCAAAACCGAAGCGGAGCAAGACAGATTCAAGAAAACTCCACTCCATACGGTCATATGCTTTGCTCATATCCAATTTCAGAGAAAAGACACCATCTGTACTAGAATGACAATTATGAATGTAGTGTGATACCTCATTTGCCACCAAAGTATTATCGGTAATCAGCGTCCCAGGAATGAAAGCACTCTGAAAAGGACTAATAATCTGAGATAAAATCTTCTTAAGTCTATTAGTGATAGCTTTAGAACAGATTTTATACACAACATTACACAAGGCGATGGGACGAAGATCATAAACAGACTGAGGATTCTTAACCTTCAGCATCAAGCAAATATGAGTGAAATTGACCTCACCTAGTAGCTGCCTAGAATGTAGAAAATTCTGCACCGCATCAACAACATCACCCCCAACAACATCCCAGTACTTCTGAAAGAACAAGGGAGGCATACCATCTGGACATGGGGCTTTGGTAGGGTACATCTGGAATAATGCAGCCTTGACTTCCACCGTCGTATAAGGAGCACAAAGGTTGGCATTCATACTTGCCGTAACCCTAGGCTGCAATAGATCAATAACAGAATGCATATGACCGTAATCAATTTCACTTGCCTTGAACATTTTAGAAAAATAATGAAGCACAACAGACTCCATCCCTTCTGCCGACTCTTGCCAAGTACCATTGTGATAAAAAAGCCCTTGCAATCGATTCTTGGCTCTCTTATTTGAAGCTTTTCGATGGAAGTACTTCGTATTTCTATCTCCCTCCGCTAGCCAAGTCACCTTAGAGCGTTGACGCCAATAAGCATTCTCTTCTTCGAGCAAAGCATCCAACTTTGAATTCAACAGAACACTCTCTTGTTGATTTGACTCGGATAGAGGCTGAGAAAGTAGGGATTGCAATCTTTCCCTTAATAGCCCAATCTCCCGTTTACGAACTCCAAAAACCAGTCTCTGCCAATCATTTAGAGAGAACCGGATCTGTGTAATCTTCTTACGTACAGACCTGGAACATAGGAAAACCAGGGACAGCAACCTCCCACCCCTCCTGCACGACATCCAGGCACTCTGGACGCTGCGTCCAGCAACTCTCAAAGCGGAATCGATACCGCTGCCTCACTACCGGCCTCGGTGGAACTTGGAAAACTCCCAACAGGATCGGAACATGGTCGCCATGGATAGGCGCCAAATGACGCACATGCTCCGCCGTGAAGATATCAGACCAAGTGGTCGTGGCCACTGCACGGTCCAGTCTGCTCCTCATCCCCGGCCCCTTCCGAATCTGTCGAACCGGAACCGTTTGTATTCATTGTTGTAAATTGCAGTTTTGAATGCCTTAACGACCATCAATTTGACTGAAATTTTGCAGAGATGATCTATACATTAGGACTTAAAAACTGAACGGTTAAGATGTAAATGTGTGATCGGAAAGTGGGGAAAAATGGGAAATCCGTACCTTTTACTTAGGTACGGATGTCCGCACCCAAAAAACCCTATATATATATATATATACGCGCATATGCATGAATTAGTGGAATTTATTTTACTCATAAATGGAATTAAATTCAGGAAGACTTTTCTTTCCGGATTAATTTTGATTTCAAAGATGATAGCTTCTGTGCGCCCGTGTCCTAATATTTTAACTTGAATATTTGCGACTAATAGATTTTATTAATGTGACCCAATTTTTTTTTTTTTTTGAAAGGGTGACTAGGGTTCTATCAATATGAAGGGTGTATAAACCATATGTTGATATGTACGTAGATGTGACAATGAGTTTCCTTTATGGATCATGATTATTTTCCATTTGAATAATTTAACCTACCTAGCTTCACCTACACTGATCTTCTAGTGCATCTTCCTACTTTTTTGGTGAAAACTAAAATGAATAGATCTGTCATTTCCTAACAGGACAAAGGATAAAGGACGAAGCTAGCCTTCAACAAATGCCATTGACGCATTCTTGATCAGGTTATAGCTGGAGAAGGAAGCTAGGATGCATTTGGGGTTTTAAAGGGTTAGAAATTAGAGCGCTTGCCGCACCAACTTCTTGTCTAATCATCTCAATGGTCAAACGGGTCACAGTCACGTCCTTATCCTTGTGTAAGTGTTGCAAAACCTAAATAAAAATACACAAGTTATATAGAACTGTTAGCACTACTTAGTACATAATTGAAGCAATATTGTGATTCTTCTGAAAATTAATCAACATCCTCTGTGATTAAACTAGCTGTCCTCTGTGATCGGTCTTGGTATATATGATGTTTTCTGGCTAGTTCATATAAACTGCTTATATATATAGGTAAAACTGGAGAAAAACTGTGATCGATACGTGATCCCCACACATCCTTATCCTTGTGTAAATGTTGCCAAAAGTAAAATATATAGATTAAGAGAGAGATCGAGCTAGGGATCGATTAAGGTAATTTAATGCAGATCGTATCATTCACACATGACAGGGGTTAGGGAGAATATACTTATGGCTTACCTGCTTAATTGGTTATTGATTAGAAAAATGAGAAGTTTCTCCAGGTTATGAAGGATATAAAATGCAATTATGAGTAAAGAATTTGTTTTATACATCTCTTTTCAAACTCTTTATGAAACCGTCTTTTGGTCCAAACCCTAGAAAGCGAATCCCTCACATCTTACTTGAGACTGATACAAACACTTGGTAAGATTCTGGAACCATCAAGTTCCCCTTTCTTTCCTCGATTTTAGGCTCAATACATTCAAAACAACTCGTCCACATATTGAGAAGTTTCTGTTTTACTCTGCATGTTCGAGATAGTGCAAATTTCTTGACCTGCAACTGGGCACGATCCAATCAGCTCCCTCAGCTCTCTTTTCTGTTGAAACCCTCAAGAGAAACTCATCTTTTTGGTTAGTCTTTGGTGAGTATCATCTTTTCCATAAAACTCTGTATATTTTTGGGTGGTTACAACTCTTGCAGATTACAATTGGTCATTGTTGTTGCTGAAACCATGTTGCTTTAACTTAGAACCTTTCATTCTTTCTAATGTGTTGGATTTGTGCTAAACCATGGTTATCTTGAACATTGAAGTCATGCTTGATTCAAAAGTTTATTTGTGTTACTGTTGTCCAAACACCATGTCTTCAAAACATCATGTTAGTGAGCTACAAGACCTTCCCCTTATAGTATTGAAGGGTGACTGAGACTTTAAGTCTTTAGGAGCTTTATATATAACCTATAGGTGTCTTAGAGCCTACTTAACCAGCCATTTTGGGTACCAAAAGAGCTTTACACAAAAGAACCAGTTTCTGCAGTTTTTCAGTTTCCAGTAAAATCTGACCCAGCTGCATTCATTTCAAAACTGGAGCTAAACCGTTGAGAATTTGGGGTCAGTTTCTTCTAGAGAAATATAGTAGACACAAATATGAACATTTCAGACTTTGAATCACCTCAAAATAATGTTTCTAGAATTAGTTATGAAGTTTTGAAAAAGGTGTACAGAAGCTGGTATTTCTGGAAAGAATCTGCACATTGTTTCACTTTAGCCTTTAAAACCTTTACTCTTTGTTTGGTTTCACTTGAAATTCAATACCCATTTCAATCTTACTGAGTTGGTTGTTAAATCATCTTCTTTCCAAAATTTTCCCAAGAATTTATCTCAAGTGCTTTGAACCCTTTTTCCTTGGCCCTTAACAGTTCCTACTTATACTCTGTTTCCCAGCTTTTGACAACTTATCTTCGAAAGGTGTTTTTGCCACTTTTTCCTGAAAAACCAACTCTCCCTTAGTGCCCAAATGGTCTGGTTATTAGCTAGTCAATTAGGTTAAGGGAAAGGTTCTCTTTGGAGAGTATTGCGTGTGAATAGCTAGCCTAGTTTATCGTTATTAATGTCGCTGTTTGAACCTAAATTTGGCAAGGCCTACGTGACATTAAGCCAGGTCGCACATGAAGCAGGCCTGGGTCATAGTGAGCCGTGATATAATAAATATTTAGCCGAGGCCCGACTCACTTCAGCTGAGGTTCGGCTCACTTCACCTCAGCCGAGGTCCGGCTCCCTTCACCTCAGCTGAGGCCCTGCTCACTTCAGCCGAGGTTCGGCTCACTTCACCTCAGCTGAGGCTCGGCTCACTTCAGGCTCACTTCACCTCAGCCGAGGCCAGGCTCACTTCAGCCGAGGTCCGACTCGCTTCACCTCAGCCGAGGTCCGGCTCACATGAGTCGATTTCTGGTTTACTTGTGGCTGAGAAAGTCCTATCCAAAACCCGTCAGAGACACTGATAGCATGACCAATATGGCCGAGATCAATTTTATGGTTATGATGGAAGATATAGCTATCATGCGTATCAAAGTTTTGTTGATTTAAACTGCTATGCATCTTGGGATCAAGAAAATCCCACAATACTACCTCAATATGGCTTTGATCACCAAAATGGATATGGTAGCCAGCATGGTTATGGGTCGGCCAACGAGCCGTATGATAATTGTGGCCAAACAGTTAATGCACCATACAATAGTTATGATTCAAATTATAATCATAACAACCAAGATGGCTACAACCAAATAGGACCCTACAACAATTTTGATGGCTTGAGTAGCCAGCCTGTATGGAAAACTCGACTAGCCGCGCCCCTGTACGATCAACAAGTTGGTCACAATCAAATGGTTGAAGAAAATGTAAGCTCTTGGGGAGGTGTTGTAAAATCTTTTGAAAAAGCCATAAATGTCAACAAGATCATTCAAAAAGGGGTGGCAGAAATAGCTGCACACTTTTCTATTTTCAGAAAAGAGATGAAGTCACACCTGAATAAGATGAAGATGCTAAGACATCAAAAAATACTGAAGGAAGCACGCCACTATAACCACGACCATGACCTCAAAAAAGAAGTATCCATTGATGATCAGATAGAAACTCGGCCACCTGTTGTTCTTCCTTCAAATTTGGAGGCAAACACAAACATGGTAGGCCAAAATTTGCAAAATGTCAAGGAGAATGACCATCGCATGGTTGAGTGTACAATTAACGAGACTATTCATATGGATAGGTTTCTCGAAAAGAAAGTCAACCTCAACAATTCGCGGCTTGATGAAGATCTTAATCTTGTAGCCAAGGAATGTCGACTCGCTGAGCATAATGTGGTCAATGGTGGTGATCAGCTAATTCAAGATGTCATGCATGTTGACATGATTATTGGAAACAAAGCTGACTTGGAGAAGCCACTGTCAGATAAAGTGGAACCGAGTACATTTGAAGAGCATATAATTTCGGCTCACATGAAAGCTGAAAAGAAAACAAATCTCAATCATTCCCTTTGGTCAAAAAAGATCAACCTCGAAAATTTTGTAATTCATGCCGAGAATACAAAATGTTCAAAACTTGGGGTGAAACATTGTTGGCCACCTCCATAACGGCACATAAGATTTTTACATTTTATTTTCTTGCTTTAGTTTCCGCAAAAAAAAAATAATAATAAATAAATAAATAAAATAAAATAAAATAAATGAAAAGTTGTGTTTCTGGGAGCCGTTCAATTGCTCGGTAGGCTCGAGACTGTAAGGCCGAAATATTTCTATGATCACGGCTGGAAAAAATTTGAACGTCATTCGACAATGAGGACGACTTTGTTTATTAGTTCCTTCACCACTCGGCTCGAGCCGAGGCTCAAGGATTTATGGAGGGAAGTCTACGATATTGCTTGACATGGGCTTGAATTAATCCAATTAATTGAAGGGAAGGAAAGTATATGCATGCACGTTTCCTTGGAAGACAAGAGCAGCGTTATGGAATGCTCGGCAAACTCTGAGGCCAAGATTTATAAAAAAAAATTTCACAACTCATCAGCTTATGCCGAGCTATAAAAAAGAGAGAGAGAGAGAGAGAGAGAGAGAGAGAGAGACTCAACTAGAATTATTGTTCATGATGCTGAGCTATACCAATATTTATTATGCTAGTACCTTGAGGCCTAGTTAACTTAAAGGGAAAGCCACGGCTTGATTTGAAGCCGAGTTATAGAAAGAAAGGAGAGTTCGGCTAGCTTTCATGAAGCTGAAGTTCCAAAAAGTTTTTACCTCGACTAGACTTCATGAAGCCGAGCTCCATAAATTATTTGTGTTTTGACTCAGCTAGCTTTTATGAAGCCAAAGTTCATAGAAGTATTTACCTTTAGATAGATTCATGAAGCGAGATCTATAATTTATTTTAACTCGGCTAGCTATTTTTGAAGCCGAGGTTGAAAAAAAAATACGGCCAAGTAAGGCCGCGATCAGGTGGCAGCCCAGTTGAGTTGCTTACAAAGAATGGAAGTGTACCAGACATGGCATGGTGTAGGTTGGAGCAGATGAGTTAGAAAAAGTAGGCCCTTGCCAAACCAAAGTACATCGGTAATCCTACAATCCCTCAACCACTCGGCATTGAAGCCGAAGCTCAAGGGACTGGGGGGGCTCTGTTTGAACCTAAATTTGGCAAGGCCTACGTGACATTAAGCCAGGTCACACATGAAGCAGGCCTGGGTCATAGTGGGCCGTGATATAATAAATATTTAGCCGAGGCCCGACTCACTTCAGCTGAGGTTCGGCTCACTTCACCACAGCCGAGGTCCGGCTCCCTTCACCTCAGTCGAGGCCCGGCTCACTTCAGCCGAGGTTCGGCTCACTTCACCTCAGTTGAGGCTCGGCTCACTTCACCTCAGCCGAGGCCCGGCTCACTTCAGCCGAGGTCCGACTCGCTTCACCTCAGCCGAGGTCCGGCTCACATGAGTCGATTTCTGGTTTACTTGTGGCTGAGAAAGCTCTATCCAAAACCCATCAGAGACACTGATAGCATGACATTATGAGCAGATAAATGCCAACTTCTACGTTACAGCACTAAGTGTGGCTGTTACAAAATAATCATTGAAGAGTCATGATGGTTGATTGTCAGTTATGCACATCAAATGAATTTTATTCTTAGAATTCAATTTGTAATCAATCCAGTCTCAACAATTAAGGCTGAGATTGTACGTATTAGTTTTGTTATCTTTATTCTGTACTATAAAAGGGGCCGTAGACATCTTTGTTAAAGGTCCTCGACCAAACGCTCTACGCGATTACTCAAATTTTATCTCAATACATTTCAATATTTCTGCAACACTTATCAATCTTCACGTGTTTATCTGATTGCTTTTATTTTACCGGTACTTATCTTTCCTGCACTTTACTTTGTCGTTCTTTACATTCCAGCAATTTATCTTTTTGCTTGTTACTTGTCTGCACTTTATTTCCCGCGGTTTATATTCTTGTTGTTTATCTTTATTTGCTGCACTTCTACTTTGCATTATTTACATTCTTGCGCTCATAAATACAAAATCACAAAAAGAATCAATCACCGAGTTACACAGCACTGCGGCCAGATAAGGCCGATCTGTGCTAAAGTCCTTGCATTCAAGGCAGAGAGAACCCCGCGGCCGAGATTGATCCTTCCTCGGCCCACAATCAACTGATCAAAAGTCAGATCGGCGCAAGACCTACAATCTATAACAAAAACTCGCTTGGCCCACCAGCCGCGAGTTGGCACGCCCGCGCACACGTCACCACTCCAGAAGGACACGTGTAAGCCAAAGAAGCCCTCGGCCTAGTGATACGCGGCCGAGACAATTTTTGAGCGAACAGTCGCTTATTGATCTAGGCTCGATACTGTGGTGGAATCTTGTGAAGTTGGTGGTTGCTACAAGGTTGCATTGAGGCACGTAGAATTGCATTGAGACAATTACGTGGGATTGTAATTACGTGGTGACGATCACGTAGAATCGCAAACCGGTTTTTATCTATTACTTTTTCTCAAAATGATAAATCATATTTTTAAACTTAGATATGGGGGCGGGCATGGGCAATGATGATGCGGCTTAAATAGCCTCACAATTTAACCCTGCAAAATGTAGTTGTCAGTATAGGATAAGCAGGGATCGTTCAGTCCGGGGATTGTAGGGTACACCTACACAAAAAGGTCAATTAACAAATAAAAAAATAAAATGGGGGTTTTGAGATTTGGTTCCTAATCTACTTAAAATAAAAAAAACGAAACAAATAAACCTATATACAATGATCGACTTCCCTAACCTAGACCAATACCACTCGGAAATTACTAAGTGTAAAAACAGAAAATCCATTTCAACATGCTACAAAACTGTGCCCATCTTGAACGCTTAGATAAGAGCCCAAATGAAAAGCCTCAGCGGATCAATCCATTTATCCGATTCGTTCTAATGTAGGTTTGGATCAGAAAAGTCCTTACCAAGCCTAATACTACTAATTTTCGAAAACACTCAGCGTAATTCTCTTAACTAGTAGTATTATCTAACCCTCGAATCAACGTACTCATACGTGCAAATTAACCATTACACATAGAATTTAACACGTAATTTCCAGAATCGTCTAACCATTGAACATGATTTTTACCACTTTTTAGAACTAATTGCTACTTGTTTAACTCAGCGCCTTAACAAATACAATTACCCTTGGCAAATTAAGCAAACACACAAGAACTCTCACCGTTATTCTAGCATGCAAACTTATGAACCTAACTCTGAAAATTACCTAAACACATAAAAGGGCACAAGATTGTAACATGCATCATAAAAGAATTCTCGAAATTAACTCAATAATAAACTGAAAATCTAAAAAATATTAATAAAAATATTCTGAAAATTTCATGTCTCCAATTACACAACTCGCAAATCCAAACACACAAAACCGAAATAAAAATTGTAAGTAGAGTCATAGTTACACTTTGAAGCTTTCCTCAGCGGCTTGGCAACAAGGTGATGAACTCGTCTCTGCTATGGTGGTGGAGCGTCCTTGACTCAGCGCCTAAGAACTTCGTAGAATGATGGATGGATGGTGGTCACGGTCTTGTAAGTGATGGAAGTTTGAGAAGTGAATTGGGCAAAGTCTTGGAATAGCTTTTGGCCAGGAAGTGATAGACAAGGAACTGATCTTGGTCAGGAAGTGATAGACAAGGAACTGATCTTGGTCAGGAAGTGATAGGCCGGGAAGTGATAGAAATTCTGTTCTGGACGTTGCCTATTTATAGGGGAGCATTGGTTGGCTTTTGTCGATCATACCCTTCATCATTGGACGGATGGGATTGCATCATAATTCCTTTAATTTTCCAACTGAAAACGTCTCCTTTATGGCCTTAACTCCTCTCATATATAATGGGGTCTTTTAACAGCTGAAACGTCTTTCTCCTTTATTTATTTTCCAGCTGAAACGTCTTTCTCCTTTATTTCCCTTCTTCATTGCTTGGTCAAACGTCTTAAATTTCCTACAAAAAGGTGGAGAATATCAGATTTTTTTTTAAGAGAAAATAAAGGGAATTAATGTAAAGACCGCAAAAACGTCGACGGTAAGGAATCCTGATCCCGTTAGGATTTTTTTCATAAATTTTCCATTTTGCGCCTATTTTACGCCAAACACTGTACAAGACTCTTAAACTGACTCGATGACTCAAAACACGAAACTTAAGGGAGAAACAAGTCTAAAATGGGGCATATACTCAATAATATCGTCGCACTTTATGCTCCTATCAAATACCCCACACTTAGCTTTTGCTAGTCCCTTAGCAAAACAGAAATACAAAACAAAACAAAGACTCGACAAAAAGCAAGTAAATGACTCTACTACCCCTAACTGTTGTCTCAGAGACTCCAAACTCATGGCTTTCACGTTAAACACTTAATCAAAATCGCATAGATAATTCCATGGTTAATAAACATGTAACGCTCATATGACTAAGTAAGATGTGGAGAACTTAAGTTATACAGTGAATGATAGCATGTTTCGAACAAGTCCAATCCAAACTCACAAGGCATACTCTCAATTTTTCTCTCAGAAATGGCTATGCTTAAAAGCTTCACACTCAAGTATATGCAAGAGAACAAATTGTAAGGCAACAAACAACTTGCATATTTCATCAATAAACGCATTTTGTGAAGAATTATTAAAGACCTCAAGAAATGACTAAGTGCACAAATGGACCTAAACCATAAGCTCGACTGCGTACCTGACTCCACTAACCAAAGACTGCCCATCTCAAGGATCAAGTCAGCACTTAAAATAGGTTGTAATGGGGCTAAGCTAGGGTTTTCGAAATGAAGATTAAGGATACAAAAATCCTAAGGACCTAGCAGAGCATATATGGACCACCTTATGTCATCATTTTTGTGGGCCAATTATCATTGTTTTGAACCAAACCTTCACTCTAACCAACATGGGAATGGACAAAGGCATAATTTTCAACTTTGAGCCTTCTACAAATTTGAAAGTCCAAAACCACACTTCAACAATTTCCCAAGAGTTTTCTTTTCAATTTTTCTTCTCTTTTGCCACTTTTCTTTCTTTCTTTCTTTTTCATTTTCATTTTCTTTCAATTTTTTTTTTTTATGGAAAATTTTTTTTTTCTCTTCTTTTTTTTTTTTCTTGGATTTTCCCCACCCCACACTTGTCTTTCATCGTCACCCCTACACATTATGTCATGCTCTACTAAGTCCCTAGGACAAGGGTAGAGATATCCTGTACTAAGCTCATGGTAGGGTAGTGAGGGTGATGAAACAAAGGTTTTAAACGTAGGCTCAAAGGGGTTCACTCTAAGGAGTCCCACGACGGGCACAATTGGGGACACATGCTTGTTTGGCTATGGTGGTTACCCTAATGCCTTCTATCCTATCCAGGATCAGTGCATATTATGGCATACAAGTTTTGACAGTCACAACAGCCGAGTTCTAGTACTCTCTAGTCCATTAAAATCTATGGCACATGATCATTGGATTTTCAAAGAATGATGAGGTTTTGCAAATACAGCCACGAAATTCTAGAATTATCAATTAAGCACTCGAAAAGAAAGTATTTTAGCTCAAAAGCTCACTTAGGGTCAAATGAATCAGACTTAATCCTAGCATGCTTAATGAACCAAGTTACAATCCTATCTCAAATCTTCATACAAGTATCACAACGTCGATTAACCACAGAATTCAATTAAGTCCTATTTCGATTGTGAAAACCTTCAGCCATGAATTCAGAGACATGTTCATCCTAGACGTTAGGAGCATCCTAAGACTCAAACATACAAAAAGACTATAAAACCAACAAAATAATTATTATTATTATTTTTTTTTTTAAACTGAAAAAATTCTGAAAATAAAGGTGTAAACCCACCCCATACTTAGAATCTACATTGTCCTCAATGTAGGCAAAAAAAAAAATAATAATAATAATAAAATATGGTATATAGACCCTAAATATGGGAAGGGTAAAATAAACAAACAAACAAACAAAGACACAAGTACAATTCAACCTAAGCAAGTGAAGTGATAGAAATGTCAAACTCTCGTTGATGGCTCCTCCACAGCTTCTGTTGAAATGGGTTGCCTCCCATGCAGCGCTTAATATTTATAGTCCTTCAGCCGGGACTCTTCTCCTTGTTCACACGTCATGGGGTGCCTCCTGGAGGGGTATCTCTTCCAATGTGTGCCCCACGAAGGACTCATAGTAGGGCTTGAGACGATGCCCATTTACCTTGAACTCCTTCCCCGTCTTCTCACTCTTGATCTCTACAGCACCATGAGCAAACACATTTGTAACTATAAATGGGCCAACCCAACGAGAACGAAGTTTACCAGGGAATAGCTTAAGTCTGGAATGGAATAACAGAACTTTCTGGCCCACTTGGAAGCTTTTTCCGCGGATCATTTTGTCATGGTAGGCCTTTGTCTTCTCCTTGTAGATCCATGAAGCATCGTAGGCCTCATTCCTTATCTCCTCAAGCTCATTTAGCTGTAGCTTCCTATGTAGGCCCGCTTCATCATAATCCATGTTGAACTTCTGGACAGCCCACCAAGCCTTGTGCTCTAGCTCCACTGGAAGGTGGCATGCCTTTCCGTAGGCCAACCTAAAGGGAGACATCCCAATAGGCGTCTTGTAGGTTGTTCTGTAGGCCCACAATGCATCATCTAATCTCTGGCTCCAATCCTTCCTTGTTGGGCCCACTGTCTTTTCGAGTATCCTCTTGATCTCCCTGTTGGACACCTCTGCTTGGCCACTGGTCTGAGGGTGGTAGGGCGTGGACACCTTATGGGTTACCCCATACTTCTTCAGCAAAGCCTCGATTGTCCGGTTGCAAAAATGAGAACCTCCATCACTGATCAGCACACGTGGCACACCAAACCTGGAAAATATGTTAGTTTTCAAGAAACGTCTATCCCAAAGAGCTGCTCATCTGGGAAAGTTTCCTGTAGGGGCTGGATGTCCTCCTCATGTACTATCCTGCTCAAATGGTCCGCCACTACATTCTCGCTTCCCTTCTTGTCCTTGATCTCTAGGTCAAACTCCTGCAGCAGCAAGATCCATCTAATCAATCTGGGCTTGGCCTCCTTCTTGATCATCAGATATCTCAAGGCTGGTGCGTTGCATAAGCCGAAGGGCATGCGCCTATAAGCAAAGGTCCCAAAGGGGCACGTGAAGGTCGTCTTCTCCTGATCCTCGTGGGCTATGCAGATCTGGTTGTACCCACTATATCCGTCCAAGAAGCAATAGTAGGAATGGCCCGCTAAGCGCTCCAACATCTGGTCAATAAAAGGCAAGGGCATATGATCCTTCCTCGTTGTGGCATTCAGCTTCCGGTAGTCGATACATACCCTATGACCAGTCACTAATCTCTGGGGCACTAGCTCATTATCCTCGTTCTGTACCACTGTCACCCCAGACTTCTTGGGCACCACTTGCACTGGAGAGACCCACTTACTATCAGAAATGGGGTAGATCACCCCACAATCTAGCAACTTGATCACCTCGTCTTGGACCACCTTCATCATGGGCGGATGTAGACGCCTTTGGGCTTCTCTTGGCTTGGCGCCATCTTCTAACAGGATCCGGTGGACACACGTGGTTGGGCTGATCCCCTTGATATCTGCTAGAGTCCAACCAATGGCAGTCTTGTGCTTCTTCAACACGTCCACCAACTTCCTTTCTTGCTCTACCTCCAGCGTTGACGATATGATCACTGGGAGGGTCTCCTTTTCTCCTAGGTACGCGTACTTCAAATGCTCAGGGAGTACCTTCAATTCCAACTTGGGTGCCTGAACAATAGAGCGTAGCATTTTATTAGTAGAAACCGGAATTGACAAATAGGAAATTGACCTCTTTATAGGCTGAGCCTCCAGTGAGGCCACAGTCTTGATCACTCTAGGCTCCTCAACGTCCCACTCAACCTTGGGGATAGGTTCCCCATTTGCATCATATCCGACAACCTCCTCTAGGGTCAGAGCCAATTCATCCTCAACCATTACTTCAGAGAAAACCTGCGCGAGTGAATCAACTACATCAATAGCAAAGCAAGGTTTCAAGTCAGAAACAGGGTACCTCATGGCTTCAAGAATGTTGAAGCGTATAACATCACCATCAAACTCCATGGTGAGAGTCCCTTTGTACACGTCAATCTTCGTTCTTGCAGTCCTCATAAAGGGACGCCCTAAAAGTAATGGAGTGGTATTTAGGGGTGATTCCTCCATGTCCAATACGTAGAAATCCGCAGGGAATATCAGATGGTTTACCTGCACAAGAACATCCTCAACATACCCTTGAGGGTATTTGTTAGACCTATCAGCAAGTTGAATGACAACATTATCCCTTTTAAGAGGGCCTAGACCTAGGGACACATACAAATTATAAGGCATAACATTTATGGATGCCCCTAAGTCTAACATCACATTTTCAAACCTGGTGTCACCAATGATACAGGGAACAGAAAAACTCCCTGGGTCCTTCAACTTTGGGGGTAGTTTCCTCTGGATAACGGCTGATACCGTCTCGCTCATTTTCACCACCTCCTTCAATCTTGTCTGCCTCCTTGTGGTGCAAAGCTCCTTCAAGAACTTGGCGTATTTAGGCACTTGTTTGATGCACTCAATCAGGGGCATATTCACTTGAACCTTCTTGAAGATTTCCAAGATCTCTTGATCAGATTTATCTTTCTTCGTCTTGGCAAACCTGCTTGGGAAAGGTATAGAAACAACTGGGTTAGTCTTAATTAAACCACTAGAGTTAGGAATTGTACCTTTGGGTGCCTCAGCTTGGGGCACGTTAACTTCCACCCTTGATGTAGCTAGGTCCTTCTCAACATCCTCCTTAGACACCTCCACAACGTCTTCTTCTTCATTATGGGCCGCTTGGATCTTCTTGTGGGCTCTGGGAGGGTCAACTAGTACGCGTCCACTCCTAGTGATGATGGCTTGGGCGTGCTCTTCCTCTTCTTCCTCTTCTGTATTCGCAACGTCCTCTTCAGTGACCTCCTCTTCCTCCTCTTCAAAGACTTGTTCTTCTCCTTCTTCAGAATGGTCAGGTTTGTTGATCTCCTCGGTTGATCTAGTTGAGGAGTTATAACCTGAATAGTTAGAGTCCTGAGAATCCCTCCTTTCTAGAAGAGGGCGGTCTGAAAAAGTGAGTTCTGCCCTTTGCTTAGCACGTTCCAATTTCTCAAAGAGCTCCTTAGTCTTATCAGAGACAGTGGACATTCATGGACCTTTAAGACCAAATCAAGTGTTAGTAACATATACAAGGTTCGAAATACAAACATTATGTCTTTCCTACTTTCTAAGTTACTTTTACATTTACATACTTAGGTATTGGAACAGAGGACCTCGTTTGTGCAATGGGACTATAGAACAGCTACCCTCGACAATGTCATGTTTAATCCAATATACCTTAAGCATGTCACATAACATTTTTTATTTTTTTTTTATCTTTTTTTTTTTTTTTTTAAGTTTGTTATAAACTGAGTTAATATCTCAATTGATTCCAAGTTGTAAGTCGAGCCCAATAGAAACCACTATTATTGGTGAGATACGATATAGGGATAGTCGCCTAGACATAAGTCTCTTTCCGTGGTTTCAGAAGGCCAGATAGCCAGATTAAGAGGTAAGTGAGAGGGAGGACTCATTTTGGTGATACTACGGAGGCTACTCCCTCATTGAGGTTTACGCCCCTATTGGCTACTTCCACATTGTGGTTTACGCACAGTCTATAGTATCTCTGAGATCCAATTTGAACCCATCACCCAGGGTCTCAACCTAAGACACCATCTGTAATGCCCCTTACTCAGTTTGGAAATTAACTCATGTGTTAGACTGTTCTCCAAATGCTAATAAAGGCCGCCCTCAACCTCAAGAGACCTTAGAAAGGTACTAATGAAGGGTTTAGGCCAATATTAACAAAAGGGCCCTTGTCTACTCATACGATTTTACACACTTACAACAATTAAGTATTTAACTAAATTCATGACAACATACAATTTACAACAATTAAGTATATTAATCTAAGTGAAACACATACAATTTACAACATGCTTTAAAAAAAACTCATTCTACAATTTACAATATGCTTAAAAACTTCTACAAATTGTACAACAATTATAAAAGACATGCTTAATTTCGTAACACTCATAAAACTTAAACTAAATCACAATTATAGCTTGGCCAAACATAAATTGCAATTTGTCACCATTCCACAAGTGTAGAACAAAAATTGAGCATGCAGTCTATATACAACAAAATCGATGACACTTTATATGTTAGGGATTTTAACAATCCCCGGCAACGGCGCCAAAAATTGATGCGGCTTAAATAGCCTCACAATTTAACCCTGCAAAATGTAGTTGTCAGTATAGGATAAGCAGGGATCGTTCAGTCCGGGGATTGTAGGGTACACCTACACAAAAAGGTCAATTAACAAATAAAAAAATAAAATGGGGGTTTTGAGATTTGGTTCCTAATCTACTTAAAATAAAAAAAACGAAACAAATAAACCTATATACAATGATCGACTTCCCTAACCTAGACCAATACCACTCGGAAATTACTAAGTGTAAAAACAGAAAATCCATTTCAACATGCTACAAAACTGTGCCCATCTTGAACGCTTAGATAAGAGCCCAAATGAAAAGCCTCAGCGGATCAATCCATTTATCCGATTCGTTCTAATGTAGGTTTGGATCAGAAAAGTCCTTACCAAGCCTAATACTACTAATTTTCGAAAACACTCAGCGTAATTCTCTTAACTAGTAGTATTATCTAACCCTCGAATCAACGTACTCATACGTGCAAATTAACCATTACACATAGAATTTAACACGTAATTTCCAGAATCGTCTAACCATTGAACATGATTTTTACCACTTTTTAGAACTAATTGCTACTTGTTTAACTCAGCGCCTTAACAAATACAATTACCCTTGGCAAATTAAGCAAACACACAAGAACTCTCACCGTTATTCTAGCATGCAAACTTATGAACCTAACTCTGAAAATTACCTAAACACATAAAAGGGCACAAGATTGTAACATGCATCATAAAAGAATTCTCGAAATTAACTCAATAATAAACTGAAAATCTAAAAAATATTAATAAAAATATTCTGAAAATTTCATGTCTCCAATTACACAACTCGCAAATCCAAACACACAAAACCGAAATAAAAATTGTAAGTAGAGTCATAGTTACACTTTGAAGCTTTCCTCAGCGGCTTGGCAACAAGGTGATGAACTCGTCTCTGCTATGGTGGTGGAGCGTCCTTGACTCAGCGCCTAAGAACTTCGTAGAATGATGGATGGATGGTGGTCACGGTCTTGTAAGTGATGGAAGTTTGAGAAGTGAATTGGGCAAAGTCTTGGAATAGCTTTTGGCCAGGAAGTGATAGACAAGGAACTGATCTTGGTCAGGAAGTGATAGACAAGGAACTGATCTTGGTCAGGAAGTGATAGGCCGGGAAGTGATAGAAATTCTGTTCTGGACGTTGCCTATTTATAGGGGAGCATTGGTTGGCTTTTGTCGATCATACCCTTCATCATTGGACGGATGGGATTGCATCATAATTCCTTTAATTTTCCAACTGAAAACGTCTCCTTTATGGCCTTAACTCCTCTCATAATGGGGTCTTTTAACAGCTGAAACGTCTTTCTCCTTTATTTATTTTCCAGCTGAAACGTCTTTCTCCTTTATTTCCCTTCTTCATTGCTTGGTCAAACGTCTTAAATTTCCTACAAAAAGGTGGAGAATATCAGATTTTTTTTTAAGAGAAAATAAAGGGAATTAATGTAAAGACCGCAAAAACGTCGACGGTAAGGAATCCTGATCCCGTTAGGATTTTTTTCATAAATTTTCCATTTTGCGCCTATTTTACGCCAAACACTGTACAAGACTCTTAAACTGACTCGATGACTCAAAACACGAAACTTAAGGGAGAAACAAGTCTAAAATGGGGCATATACTCAATAATATCGTCGCACTTTATGCTCCTATCAAATGACTGGATGTAGGAGCCTAACCCCTACTTTAGTTTGTTTTGCAGGCTGTTGTTGTTGAAGCTTGGGTACGGAGGATAATCCTTGGAGGCCAAAATTTGTTTTGTTTAAAGTTTGTTTTTATTTGGCATGTTTGATTTCGTTAAATTTTTGTAACGTTATGTATGGTTGATGATGTGTGTGATGACTTACCACCAAAGTGGAACCCTAGGGTTAGAACCTCCATTTGAGTTTAGGTCCTAGTGGGCTAGACCTAGAAGACTCACGTAACTTACCGTTCAATGAACTTAATGCAAACTTGGGCTAAGAACTAAAAATTGACATAGGTTCTAAAACTCAACACAACACCACCTTCCTTTCCTCTTCCTCGCCTAGTTCGTAATCTTGTGGTTACGAGCCAAGCCCACTATACGAGCCTTAGAATTTTGGGCTTATAGATATCTTGTTTTCCAACCTAAAGGCCTTGTCTCTTTGAGGAATTCTAGGCCCAAAACACTTACTCCAAGTGTTGCGGGTGTAGGGTTCCTTGGGGAGGCGGCGCTATGGTAATTCGGTCTCCGGGTCACCACACCTTTTATGTGTTTAGGTAATTTTCAGAGTTAGGTTCATAAGTTTGCATGCTAGAATAATGGTGAGAGTTCTTGTGTGTTTGCTTAATTTGCCAAGAGTAATTGTTATTTGTTAAGACGTTGAGTTAAACAAGTAGTAATTAGTTCTAACGAGTGGTAAAAATCATGCTTTAATGATTAAACGATTTTGGAAATTACGTGTTAAATTCTATGTGTAATGGATAATTTGCACGTGTGAGTTGATTCGAGGGTTAGACAATACTACTAGTTAAGAGAATTACGCTGAGTGTTTTCGAAAATTAGTAGTATTAGGCTTGGTAAGAACTTTTCTGATCCAAGCCTACATTAGAATGAATCAGATAAATGGATTGATCCGCTGAGGCTTTTCATTTGGGCTCTTATCTAGGCATTTAAGATGGGCACGTTTTTGTAGCATGTTGAAATGAATTTTCTGTTTTTACACTTAGTAATTTCCGAGTGGTATTGGTCTAGGTTAGGGAAGTCGATCATTGTATATAGTTTTATTTGTTTTGTTTTTATTTCAAATAGATTAGGAACCAAATTTGAAAACCCCCATTTTATTCTTTTATTTGTTAATTGACCTTTTTGTGTAGGTGTACCCTACAATCCCCTGACTAAACGATCCCTGCTTATCCTATACTGACAACTACATTTTGCAGGGTTAAATTGTGAGGCTATTTAAGCCGCATCAATTTTTGGCGTCGTTGCCAGGGAGTGTTAAAATCTCCAACGCTTAAAGTGTCATCGATTTTGTTGTTTATATAGAATGCATGCTAAATTTTTGTACTACACTTGTGGAATGGTGTCAAATTGCGATTTATGTTAGGCCAAGCTATAATTGTGATTTAGTTTAAGTTTTATGAGTGTTACAAAATTAAGCATGTCTTTTATAATTGTTGTGCAATTTGTAGAAGTTTTTAAGCCTGTTGTAAATTGTAGAATGAGTTTTTTCTTTTTAAGCATGTTGTAAATTGTATGTGTTTCACTTAGATTAATATACTTAGGTTGTTATGAATTTAGCTAAATACTTAATTGTTGTAAGTGTGTAAAATCGTATGAGTAGACAAGGGCCCTTTTGTTAATATTGGCCTAAACCCTTCATTAGTACCTTGCTAAGGTCTCTTGAGGTTGAGGGCGGCCTTTATTAGCACTTGGAGACGGTCTAACACATAAGTTAATTTCCCAGCTGAGTAAGGGGGGCATACGGATGGTGTCTTAGGTTGGGACCCTGGGTGATGGGTTCAATTGGATCTCAGAGATACTATAGAATGAGCCTAAACCACTATGTGGAAGTAGCCGATAGGGGCCTAAACCTCAATGAGGGAGCAGCCTCCGTAGTGTCACCAAAATGAGTCCTCCCTCTCACTTACCTCTTAATCTGGCCATCCAGCCTTCTGAAACAAAGGAAAAGAGACTTATGTCTAAGCGACTATCCCTATATCGTAGCTCACCAATAGTAGTGGTTTCTATTGGGCTCGACTTACAACTTGGAATCAATTGAGTTATTAACTATGTTTATAACATACTCAAAAAAAATGTTGTGTGACATGCTTAAGGTATATTGAATCCTCTGTTCCAGTACCTAAGTATGTAAATGTAAATGTAACTTAGAAAGTTAAGGAAATGCATACTGTTTGTATCCGAATCGTGTATATGCTACTAACACTTGACCCAAGGAATGAGCACGTGTGAACAAGGAGAAGAGTCAAGGCTGAAGGACTATAAATATTAAGCGTTGCATGGGAGGCAACCCATTTCAACCGAAGCTGTGGAGGAGCCATCAACGAGAGTTTGACATTTCTATCCCTTCACTTGCTAAGGTTGAATTGTACTTGTGTCTTTGTTTGTTTGTTTATTTTACCCTTCCCTTATTTTCGTAGCCCCCCCCCCCCCCTATTTAGGGTCTATATACCATATTTCTTGCCTACATTGAGGACAATGTAGATTCTAACTATGGGGTGGGTTTACACCTTTATTTTAGTTTACGAAAAAAAATAAAAAAAAAAAAAATAAATAAAAAAAAATAAAAAAATAAAAAAATAAAAAAATAAAAAAATAAAAAAATTTCGTTGGTTTTATAGAGTCTTTTTGTTTGTTTGAGTCTTAGGATGCTCCTAACGTTTAGGATGAACATGTCTCTGAATTCATGGCTGAAGGTTTGCACAATTGAAATAGGACTTAATTGAATTCTGTGGTTAATCGACATTGTGATACTTGTATGAAGATTTGAGATAGGATTGTAACTTGGTTCATTAAGCATGCTAGGATTAAGTCTAATTCATTTGACCCTAAGTGAGCTGTTGAGCTAAAATACTTTCTTTTCGAGTGCTTAATTGATAATTTCAGAATTTCATATTTGCAAAACCTCATCATTCTTTGAAAATCCAATGATCATGTGCCATAGATTTTAATGGACTAGAGAATACTAGAACTCGACTTTTGTGACTGTCAAAACTTGTATGCCATAATATGCCCTGATCTTGGATAGGATAGAAGGCATTAGGATAACCACCATAGCCAAACAAGCATGTGTCCCCAATTGTGCTCGTCGTGGGACTCCTTAGAATGAACCCCTTTGAGCTTACGTTGAAAACCTTTGTTTCATCACCCTCACTACCCTACCATGAGCTTAGTACAGGACATCTCTACCTTTGTGCTAGGGACTTAGTAGAGCATGACATAGTGTGTAGGGGTGACAATGAAAGACAAGTGTGGGGTGGGGAAAAACCAAGAGAGAAAGAAAAAAAAAAGATTGCGGTAAAAAAAAAAAAGAAAGAAAATGAAAAAGGAAAGAAAGAAAAACGGCAAAAGAGAAGAAAAATTGAAAATAAAACTCTTGGGAAATTGTTGAAGTGTGGTTTTGGACTTTCAAATTTGTAGAAAGCTCAAAGTTGAAAATTAGGCCTTTGTCCATTCCCATGTTGGTTAGAGTGAAGGTTGGGCCCAAAACAATGATAATTGGCCCACAAAAATGGTGACATAAGGTGGTTCATATATGCTCTGCTAGGTCCTTAGGATTGTTGTATCCTTAATCTTCATTTCGAAAACCCTAGCTTAGCCCCATTACAACCTGTTTCAAGTCCTTACTTGATCCTTGAGATGTGCAGCCTTTGGTTAGTGGAGTCAGGTACAAAGTCGAGCTTATGGTTGATTACACGCATTTATATACGTGTAATTATATCTAAAACACTAGAAATAAGTCAATCCTCAAGTCAATTAATATATAACTAATCCATTTTTATTTATTTTGTAGCAAATAAGCGGAGTTGAGAATTTTGAAGGAAAATGGTGCAAAATTGGAGCTAATTGGAATTTCCGATAAAAGGACGAAATAGTCAAAGCATGTCAACATGGTCAACGCCATCAAGGGAGCGGAATCTAATTGCTTCCGAAAGTATTTGCGGAAATGCATTGAGAAGAAAGAATAAAATAGAAAAGAAAAGAAAAAGGAAGAAAAAAAAAAAGATAAAAGACTTTGCTGATGTCATCATGACATCAGCATCAGAATGGTTTTTTTTTCCTACCTCCCACGTGCATGTCTTTGTTCCTTCCTTGTTATTTTCTCTCTTTCTTATTTCTTTTCTTTTCTTTTCTTTTCTTTTCTTTTCTTTTCCTTCCTCTCACCCTCTCTTGTGCTGCCACGTGGCAGTCTACCTCTTTTCTCTTCTCACATCCACACAACCCGTCTCATCCATTAATTCCATAGCCATATATATACCTCACCCTATTCTCTCTCTTCCCATCAATCTACAGCGCCGCACTACACCAAAATAGGGCAGCCCTTTGGGCTGCTCTCTTCCCCATCTTTCTCCACTATTTTTTCATATTTTCTTTAGTTTTATTTTAGGGATTTGAAGGATTTACTCACCCAAAGCTTCAAAGATTCATCAAAGACTTCTCCTCTACAAGATTCAAGACTTGGGTAATTGTGGGAGTTGTAAATCAAGATAGTCATGCTAGCTTTTTAGCTATTTGTGACTATTCTTGTTTTCTCCTACACTTCTCTTCTCTTTTGTATTTGAATTTTGTAATTTTGATGTCTATGATTATGGGTTGTGAGTAATTTTCTTGTTGGGGTTAGGGTTGTGTCCCTAACCCAAATTTTGTGTAAAAGATGTTTAATTTAATGTAATTATGCAATTTTCATATGATGGATGCTTATATCTATTTTTGTTGGGTTGAAATGCATGTCTAGGAGCCTAGTCAACTCTAGGGTGTGTATTTTGAGCATGTCTAGGACGGAGTTAGAGGCTTGACCCCCTCTAATTTCTAAGCTAGAAACCTTCAATTTCGTATTCGAGGGGTTATAAGCATGGTGATTTACACCCGTTACGTGATTGCGCGGGCGGGTCGCTTAGTAGTCTAATTCCTCGATCTCTACGCCTCTTGATGTGAATTAGTGACCCTTGAACCGGCTCTAATTCATGCTAAGAGAGTTTCTACGGCCCTTGAACCGGAGTAGGAATACCATGAAAGGGAATTTCGGTCCTTGAGCCTTGAACCGCCTTGGATACGACTACCGCCAAAGTAGGAATTTGCATCTACATTAGATTAGCTTCCGACACATAGAATTTGGGTGAAGGAACTTCCCTAGCACCCGACATTCTCATTTCCATTGTTTACATTTCATTTTTATTTTTATTTCTTTACATTTCATTACATTTTGTTAATCTAAAATCCTCTCTCAAAATATTGAACTCTTCCACTCATTTGTGAATATCCACCACTAGGCTCTTAGTTTTTATTAGGCTTTGGTGAGAACCAAAGCCGAGCATTGCTAAGGCTTGGTGCCTTAGATTAACATTTTTATTTCTTTTCTTTTTATTTTCTTTGTTTGCTAAGTGTCTTTATTTCCGATTACCCAAGGATTGTGGGTTAGCCACTAATCCCCGTGGTACGATAAACTTTGGGCATAATATTTCCCTATCTTGACAATGATACGTACGCTTGCGTAAATGTGTATCCAAGTCAATGGCGCCGTTGCCGGGGATTAGGGTTCAATAGCCTTAATCCCTTGGTGAATCGGTTCTTTAGGTCACATTAGCATATTTTTGTTTCTTTATTAAAAAAAAAAAATCGGTTGTTTATTTTGTTTGCTTATTCTCCAATTTTATATTTTTAATTTTTTTTTTGGGTTACTAATCTTTCTTTTGGGAACTCATAGGTACTTATTTTCTATTAATTTGAGCTATGGATCGATGGAGTTATGCATGGGAAGACCCAATGGGATATGAGCAACCTCCTCAAGATCGAGCTTATGCACCTTCAAAGCCATCCATCGAAGAATTGTTTGCTCAATTCAAAGCTATAAGTGAGAGTGTAGATCCAATCATGGAGCAATTCAAGGCTAGCCTACTTCAAGAGCAATCTCCCACCACTTTATATTTGCAAGAGCCTTTCTTTGATCAAGTGGAGCCTATTTCAAGAGAAGAAGTACATATCAAGCATCTTGAGCAAGAGTCGTTTATGCAAATTGATGATTATAGTGATGTTGATGTACAAGAAAGTGAGCTTGGTTATGAAAGTTCCAATGCAAGTGGGGTGAAAGACTACACTTCGGAGGAATGGGTGCAATATTGGAAATCTAAGCTTCCTAATGGAGGGGAGATATTTGAAGATGATTCCGATGAAGATGATGTCTTTTCTAGTGAGGAGGATGCGGAGTTTGAAGTGATGCACCGCAATCGCTTATTCATTGAGGCCGTATTTGAAGATGATTCTGATGAAGAGGATGTCTTGTCTAGTGAGGAGGATGCGGAATTCAAAGTCATACACCATAATCCTTTGTTCATTGAGGAGGATGCGGAGCTTGAAGTCATACATCATAATCCATTATTCATTGAGGTTGATATTTCCATGGAGGAAGAGAGTCCTTCACTACCTTGTGATGAAGAAGTTGAAGAACCAAGGACTTTCTCTCCTACCACATCCAAAGAGATCCATCATGAGTTTCCCAAGGTGGATTGTAGAATATTGAGCACTTATGTTCTTAATGAGAGGATTGGGATCAATGTACTTTTACCTCCCAATCCACCATTAAGTGGTCAATGTTTCTACAATGAGGTGATGGATTGGAAAGGAAATGGAGCACTTGCACTCACCCTTTCCCATCACTCTCAAGAGCTTCTACCACCTATTGTTCCTATGGGCATCATTTCTACACCACTTGAGAAGGAGAAGGCAAGGATAGCTCCTAGAAGAAAAATTGAGAAGAAGAGGAAGATTAAGAAGCTATACTTTTGGCCATCAAATGGAGTATTCTTATGTAGCTCTTGGTCTTGTCTCTATGATACATCAAAGAGTCCCTTAGCCCCAAACAATAGGGTGGTCGTACTTGAGAAGTATCCACCTTGACAAAAATTCCAATCTATGGACCGGCAATGAAGTCCTTAAACAAAGCGCTCGCTAGGGAGGCAACCCTATCACATCATCGGTAGTATTTCTTTCTTTAGTAGTTTAGTTTTGTGGTGAATAAAGCTTTTTGGCCATTTTTGGGAGGATGGGAGGTGTTCGGAGTTGGAAGTGTGAAGAAAGAGTGAATGTGATAGAGAGCAGTTTCTGTCCAGAAATTGCAGTTCATTTTGGGTGACTAAATTTTCAGATTTACATGTTATTTTGAGCTGAATTTTTCTGTAGACATTCCACTATGTGTCTACTGTCTCGTGCCAAAATTTCAGACCCTTTGAGTCCTTGTAACTCCAGTTATTCAATGGTCAATGCATGGAGGTCAGAACAGAGACAGCTACTGTAGAGTGATTTTGGGAAGCTACACCCTCTACATATTAAGTTATTTGGAGCTCAAATTTTCCAGAGATGTATCTTCACATGTCCTCTATATGTTGGTACAAAAGTTTTTGATTTGAGCCTCTCTAGCTTCGGATATGGTGTTCCAAGCAACAGGGGCCAGAAACAGGGCACAGCAGAAACTGCAGAACAGATTAGTGAGTTTGGAGGCCAACGATTTTTGACTCAGAAATTATATTTCAGTGAAATTTTACCTTAAGGTAGCCTTATGAGTCTAGTTTCATATCTCGTTGGTCTCACCCCCTTTGCACCTCTGGAGATTCAGATATTGCAGTTTTGGTGACTAAGGGTCAGCAGAAAACTTCTTGACAGATTGGCAAGTTTGACCAGCTTTAATTTTCATTTCAATTGGAGATAGGTGGCTTACCTTATATGGATAGAAAGCTCTCTAAGTCTACTTTCTATTCCATGAGGTCTCACTTATTTATCTATTTCTGAGTTTGAGATATGCGCATTTGAAGACAAAAAGGTCATTGCTGGAAGTCTTCTGCACTCACTAGCTTTGTTCACTCGGGTTGGTTGGACTTCTTGCACTTCAATCCTTCAATGGAGGTTAATGTATGGGCAGTCGTGAGGTTTTTGGATGTGGTCAAGGCCATGATCTTAATGGAGGACCTTGTCCTTATTCTTTGGTGGCCTATTTGTGACGCATTGCTCTTTGGACACTATATATTTCTCAATGGAGTCGATCTTTCTTAAGCACCTTGAGCTATTATGGAGCATACGTTAAGGAAGTCAAGGCCTTGTGCCTTGAGGTTGGTGTCTCTTATTGGTCTTCTCCGAAGGTCGTGAGCAATGGAGGTTCCACAAAGGGGGTTTTTCGTATCTTTTCTCCGCATTTAGATTTTCATTTTCATAGTTAGTTTTTGTGCCTTCGCCCGGACTTCACTCTCATGCCTAAATCCGACATGGATTTTAGCTTTCGAGCTCACTTGACAACATTGAGGACAATGTTGGTTTTAAGTGTGGGGGTGAGGGTTCGAGCGCCTATAAAAAAAAAAAAAAAAAATTATTTATTTTTAGATTAGCTTTTTGTAATTAGAATTTAGTGGTTAATGCATTTTCCAACCCCAATGACGAGACATGGACTTAACTTGTTATGACTGTGGATAGATTAAGCATGATCTAGGGTTTTGACTTTGTTTTGTGATTAATTGTATATGTGATCTATGCTTGATTATATGTGTGCACATAGCCTATGTTAGGTTCGTTCATCATAGTTAGAGAAGCATATAGATTATTCGATTGACTTGCATGCCTTATTTGTGAGCTTTTGAGCCTAATATCTATAGTGTATGCATCGTTCATTCACTCATTATTTCATGTGTGTACAATTTCATGACATTGCGTATCTAGAACTTGCTTGAGACCTCTCGAGGCTACTTTTAGCTTGCGACATGATAGAAAGGATTGAGGCATTAGGACTATATACCACCATGGCCAAAGCAGCATGTGCCCAAAGATATTTACCACTAGATTGCCACTTTGAGCCTATTTATATATTTAGCCTTTTTGTTCATTAGCACCACAAATCCCTACCTAGCCTAAACACTTTTATCCTACCCTTCCATGGTAGTTAGTGAAGCGATTCGAGAGAATGACTTTATGTTTGAGTGCTTCAAAAGAAAGAAAAAGTCAAAAGTGTGAGGTTAGAAAAGAATAAGTGTGGGGGTGAGTGATTTGTATAGAAAAGAAAGTTCTCAAAAAAAAAAAAAAAAAAAAAAAAAAAAAAAAAAAAATTTGTGAAAATAGAAAGAAAGTTCAAGGAAAAGAAAAGTAGAAGAAAAAAAAAAAAAGTAAGTTGTGTGAAGAAAAGAAAAGAACAAAAAAAAAAAAAAAAAAAAGAGTATTACTTAGTATAGTGTGGGTTGTATATTGGGTTTTAGAGTGAGTGACTTAGCATTCGAAAGCAAAAGTCATATATCTCTACAAGAGAGAGTTGCTTAACCGATTTCCATGGACTTTGTCTTTCCCTATCCTTCATTTCTATTAGCCACTTGCCCTTAGCCCCATTACAACCAAATAAAAGACCTCTTCATCTTGAATGTTGTGGGTTACCTAGCGGAGATGAGATCGAAGAGCAAGCATATGGAGGCGCATGTTGTGAAATTACTTTTGAGTGAAACACATATAACCCCTAAACACTTGAGCGGTAATATTTAGTGAACCTTTGTGAGTTTAGTGGGTTGTATCGGGTCTTTTATATGCCTATTTGATTGTGGTGGATTGATTTGACACATGGTCAACACATGCATATACTTGAGCATTTCTCACATGTGCATCTTAATTGCCTTACAAATTCAAAAATCTTATGTTGTGCTTACATCTTCTTCATGGTCATCTACATAATTAGTTCTCCGAGGGTTATGGCTGGAAAGGCTAATACTACACTATCTTTATGTTTATGAGTTATTAGATATTTGGATTATATTTACATTTAGTTTGCTTGGGGACAAGCAAAGTTCAAGTGTGGGGGTGTGATTACACGCATTTTTATGCGCGTAATTACGTTCTAAACACTAGAATTAAGCTAATATCCAAACTAATTATTATGTAATTAATCTATTTTTATTTATTTTGTAGTAAATAAGTGGAGTTGCGGAAACCGGAAGAAATTGACTCGAAAATGGAGCAAATTAGAGTTTTCGACAAAAAGACAAAAGTGTCGACGCTGTCAATTGTTATTAACGGGAGTAAAGGGAAGTGAAGAGAAGCCCAATTAATCAATCAATGTTGATTAATTAATTAATTTGTTAGCATTGGTTTGGCCCAATGCTGCACGTGTTAGATAAATTAATTAAGCAAATTAATTCAGCCTTTGCTTAATTATCATGTTGACCAACCCTTCTTTCTTTTCTTATCACCACGTGCCAGACCATTTTTTGTTCCTCTCTCCTTCTAACCAATCACATGCAGCCAGCTATACTCTTCTGATTCCTTTTCCTCTCAACCACGAAGTCCAGCCAGCCATATATAATGATCCTCTTCTCTTCTACGGAGACTCTCAGACCCTAAGAACCTAGCAGCGCCGCACACTACCATTGGGGGCAGCCTTAGGGCTGCTCTCACTCTCCTCTCATATCCTCTATTTTTCCTCTTTTCTTTCTATTTTGTTTTTGAGATTTTGAAGAACTAGTCACACAAAGCTTCAAGGATCTATCAAGGAGCTCAATTTATACAAGATTCAAGATTTGGGTATTTTGTGGGGTTGTAAATCAAGGATAGTCATGCTAGCTTCATAGCTATTTGTGACTATCTTTGTTTTCTCCTACACTTCTCTACTCTTTGCTATTTGAATTTTGTACTTTTGATGTTCATAAATATGGGTTGTGAGTAGTTACTTTTGGGAGCTAGGGTTTCTAACTCTAGCTCAATTTTGATGTAATGGACATATTTTCAAGTGATAAATAATGTATTTTCATATGGGTGCATTCTAATTACTATGTTAATTGATTCTTCATGCATAAATTTTAGGGAATTGACCACTCTCTTTGTTATGTTTTGAGATTTGTGTTGTGTGATACAATTGGTGGTTCTTTTGTTCACTAGCTTCATGTAATTAGTGTGGTGTGTCAAGTAGTTGCTTAATCGAGAATGAATGATTGCCTAAGTTTCTATTTTCTTGTGCCCTTCGCCTTTAATCCTACACATTGTGGCCCTAACAAGGCATAATGATTAGGGTTAGAGAGTTCATTCTTGCCTTAGTCGGAAGAATGGATACCAAATTAGAGAAATTGACTTAGTGGCCTTAACCGGCATTAGGTAGAGAACTAAGTAATCGTTACATTTTAGGTTGTAACTATTGCATGCTTAAATCCCTAATTTCTAGAACTCTACGCCTTTAGTTCATGTTTTGGTAGCCCTGATAAGGTACTAATTCATGAGTTAGAGAGTTCATATTTGTCCTAACCGAAAATGTGAATACCCTCAAGGAAATTCGGCTTAGTGGCCTTGATCGGCATTAAGTACGGGATTTGGTTCTCATGAAAATATGTTTGTTTGCTTGAAATGTGTTCGTTGCATTGAAATTGCTAGAGAGTGATCCCTAGTATCCAAACCTAA